>NC_062968.1:53912698-53933698 GCF_023119035.1 Salvia hispanica | reverse complement strand
TCTTTCTCTGCGTCAGAATCCGTGAAGGGGGGATCAGACATGCGTTTCGCGTTCTCAAACTCATCGTACACTATGTCCTTATCAGTCGTCTTGAACGACCTCCTAAGCGACTCGCCAATTGTTAGGTCTCCTCCTCTTCTCCCCGAGGAAGTTTCCCACAGCTCAAGCATCTGATCGTCTACCCTCCCACTGCCTTTCTTGCGGATCGCTTTTAGTGAGGCGCTCGTGACTTGATCAAGTGGAATGTCTTTTATCAGCATTCCATTCTTTGCTTCAGAGGCTTTGGTTTTTATCTTCTGCAGCTTGGGAGTGTTGCTTGCCTCGCTTCCAGGCCCTTTCCTCCGGCTGTGCTCGTGCTTGTCCCTGCCCGAGAAACAACGTGACTTCACCTGCTCCAGCTCACCCGATGTAGATTCTTGCTTGCTTTTGGAAATTGATCTTCTGAGGGCTGCCGGCTTGTTCATCTCTTCCATCAACTTCCCAACTGCATTCACTCTCATCTGCAAGCTCTGTAAGCTAACAAGGGATGAATCTTCAGCAACTGTTTCAGAGTCATCTGCTACGAATTCGAGAATCTGAAAGATGCAATTGTATTATTAACAAGCATGAAAGTCAATATTTTTTCACAACATAACATAAAATGTAGTACTACTATAAAAAAAATAAATGAATTGATCTACTAACGAGAGAGAGAAAGAGTTTGATACCTCTGTCTCGTGTCTACGGGATGCTTTCAGCTTCATCTGAAGAAGTGCATTGTGCTCAAGAAGCATTATATCATCTCTTAGAGCAGCTATAACTGGATTGTATGCATATAGTTGTGATTTCAACCCGGTAATTTCATTCTCCATCGAGCTAATCTGCCCTTTCATTTGCTCCATCTCAGATGTTTTTGAAGCATTCTCATTCTTAAGTTTCCTGCATACTCCACTAAGCTCCTGCACTTTGTTCTTGAACAGAACTTCATGGATAGAAGAGATCTGAAAGTCAAAATAAAATGCAGTTGCTTCAGCTTCCCAGAGCTCAAACTCGTTGCTCTTTTCCTTGAGATCTGAACACAAAGCCCGTTCTCTAATGGTGTTCTCTTCCACCTGCTCACGGAGTTGGGAAAGCTCACTCTCAAAGTTCATCTTCATCGCCTTTAGGCTCTCCATTTCCTCCCTCTGGGCTGAATTAGCTTTGGACAGCCGGGTGATGTCCTTCTCGAGAGTCTCCTTCATCTGAACTGACTCTTGGACATCAGTCATCAGCTCATCCACTGTTCTGCACAATTGTAGGTTGAAATTTTCAACAGTTTGAAGCTTCGTTTCTGCATCCAAGAGCTTTCCCTCTGTTTGAAGCAAACTATGTTTACCACTCAGAATCTCCTTCTTCATCTCAACATTGTGTTCTCTCATCCCTTGCATCTCTCCTTCCAATTTATGAACAGTGTCTTTCAAGAGTTCGTTTTCTGCGTTTTGCAGCTCCAGCTTCTCTACCAATGCAGACATCTTTCTTTCAAGGCCACAATTGATATCATGCTGTCTATTCAGATCACTGAGAAGTAACTTTACTTGTGAAGCCTTCTCCTCAACAAAGCTCCTAAAAACAACTGATTCATTAGCTGTTGCTAGGCATTCAAGTAGAGCAGCATTGCTATGCTGATCTACCTTATATTTCTCCTCCTTTAGATCAGAAAACTTGTTAAGTAAGTTTGTATTATCTCGATTCACTTGCAAGTACGCCTCCTCTAAAGCATCATATGATTTATGCAAATCAGCTTGTTTAAGAGTAAGACTCTCCAATTCAGCTTCAAGTATAGCAACATGCTGGCGGCTCTCACTTACATCGGATTTTAATATCTCGTTCAGCTCTTGGAGTTTGTCCTTTTCTGTTTTGGCCATAGCGCCCATTGTTTTGAACTCCTGTTGCAATGTCTTCCTCTGCAACTCGAATTCCATCCCCTTGGACTCCAACTGCTCGAGGAGAGTCAGGAGAACCGAGTTCTCGACCAAGAGCAGCTGCTTTTCATTCTCATGGCTCAAGATGGAACATTTCATATCTTCAATAGCTCCAAGAATATGGTGGACAGCACCCTCAATCTTATCCTCAGGGTGACAGTCAGATTCAGCTTCAAGCGCCCTGAACACCTGGTATATGTTCAATCTCAGCCTCTCGATTTCATCCAACAAGACTTCAGCTTCCGCTTGTTGCTCGAGGCTCTCATTCTCCAGCTCCGAGATCAATTTCTCAGCCAATTTGGACGCCTCAACATGTTTCTGACACTCAATGATGAGGGAACAATTCTTCTCTTCCATATCTTTCATGAATTTGTGCAAGATAGATATCTCAAACTGAGCTTTTAGTGATTTCTCGAGTTCCTCCTCGTATTCCTTCTTCTTCCAGCCATTTTCTTGCTTCAGGAAACGAATTTGGTCTTCAAGTCCGGCCAATCTGGTATTGCTCTGGAGCTGGGAGGAACTTCGTTCTTGCTTCTCCATAAACAATGAAATTTTGAGTTCTTCGACTTGACAATGCACACCCTCCTTTTCTCTCTCAAGGCTCACACACTTGTCTTCCAGCCCTGTATATCTTTTCTCCAAGGTTTCCAGTCTACTCTCGACGGTTGCCAACCTAGTTGCCAAGCTACTCCTTTCCTCCAAAAGATGTGATCTTTCATTCTTAAGAAAATCACACATCTCTTCCAATCCCTTGGATTTCTCCCTCAAACCTTCGAGTTCTACTCTTGCATTGCAGAGGGTATTCTCAAGGACCGCGTTTCTCTCCAATAGGTTGTGCATATTATCCGTCATAGCCTTCAACTGAGACAGAAGAGAAGCTTTCTCAGACACAAATGTGGCCTTTTCTCCTTGGAGAAACCGGGAAGATTCTTGCAATGCTTTAACTGTGCCTTGTGAGCTCTCCAGCTCACTCTGCAAGCGCGAGAGGGAGCTTTCTAGGACCACCTTTTTATCCAGAAGTTCTTGCATGCTCTTCAGCTTATCCGACAGGATTTGTCTCTCGTCGCTTGCCTCTTCATTTATCTCTCTCAGCATTGAGTTCTCATTCTGCAAGCTCTTTATCGAACTCACCACACACTTCTGGCTCAGACCTGCTGCTTCAACTTGTTCGATTAAAGCCTGGTACCTCCTATTCAGCCCCTCAATTTCCTCTTCTAGGCGCGTTATCTCCTGCTTGAGAGAATTACTTAGGTCAGTGTGGCGTGAAACTTCCTTCTCAAGTCTCTCCTTGATTTCCCTCAAGGTAAGGATTTCCTTCTGCATATTCTCCATCGAATATGATTTTGCTTCACTCAGGTTTTGATTTTCTTCCCGAACCTGACAAATCTCTTCTTCAAGTCCCAGTTTTCTTGCTTCCAAGTCCTTGAGAGTGCAAAGCACGTTCTCCAGCTCCTGCCTCAGAGCTCTCTGATCATCTCGAGATTGAGAATGCAGGTCCTGAAGAGTGGCCTCGACACTTGCACGACGTGAGTGTTCATCTTGCAAACATGTTTGGAGGTTCTCCAACTCCTCCTGTTTACGGGATAGCTCTTCATCCTTGGCAGCAATCTTCTTTTCCAGTTTCTCTGCCTCAGTTTGCAGTGAAAGATTTGACATCTCCAACAGGATAGACTTGTCTTCAGCAGTCCTCAGCTTCAGATTTCCAATCAAAACATCATTGTTGAGGCGCTTGACTTCCTCTTTCGCACTCACCAAGTCCCTCTCGAGCTTGGAAATCGTCTCTAAGCAGCTTTTGTAGCGCAGTGCAGAAGCTTCTTTCTCCTTATTGAGATCTGCAAGGGACTGCTGAAGCTCAGAGACTTGGTTTTCAGCTGTCTCAGCTTGTTTCTTGAGCAGTCGAGCCTCATTCTCAAGAATGGTGATCAGATTCTCAAGAATCGATATCTTTTCCAGACATTGTTTAAAATCTTCTTCGCTTTCACGCTCTAATCTAGAGATTTTGTCTCCCAGTATCCTGCGATTCTCTTCCAAATTTGTTATCTTTTCTAAGTACATCTGGTGTTTAATGAGTCCAGCATTCTTCTCAACCTCTAACTGAACAAGAGCTTCCTTCAGCGTCTGGACTTCTATCTCAGCTCTGCTAGCTCTCTCATTGAGCTCGACAGAGTCATCCTTGGCATTGTTGAGCTCCCTCTCGGCACTTGATAGCTCTGCTAGACACTGTTGATACTGGACAAGAACACTCTCCTTCTCAGCTTGGATATCAGCAAGGGCCCGTCTCAAGTTCTCAACTTCACTCTCAGTTTCTCCAGCTCTTCCAGTCTCCTTCGCAACAACGTCTTTGAGATGTTGATTCTCAGTTGAAAGTTTCTGCACTTGATCATTGAAAGTTGTGCTTTGCTCAATATATTTCAAATCTTCTTCGTCTCCCATTTGTTGATCCTCTTTAATCCCATGCATGTCGTCCGTGCCAAACAAAGCACGAACTATTCTTGTTTCAGGTGTGCCAGGAGGTTTTGAAGGGGAATCTTCGATCAGATCGACAGGTACTTGGTCAGGAAATGCCTTTGCTAAGGTCCGATGGGCATGGCGCAGCTCCCCTGTCGCGTGATTGTACCTTTCAGCCAGTGCACGATACGCCCTATAGAATTCCTCAACTAGCTTCATCAACTCAGGACGTTTCTTGTAGTACATTTCGGCCCTTCTTGCGAACGAGTCTGCATCCTCTTCAAGTAGCTTGATCATGAATTTCACTTTGGAATCAATATCTGATACATCATGAAACACAGATCAGTAGATACACCAGAATAGAAAAATAGCTACTAATACCACCAATTTAATGAGGTATATCACATTGCTAGTACTATATAGAGAAATGATCTTCCATTCAAAGGATAGAAGAAACAACTCAAGATTGCACATGCAGATATAGAAATTTACATGAAAACATACACAAAAGCTGAAATCTTGAATAGTAAATCTATTCACAAAGATACATAACAAAAAAAAATGCACCTGTTAGATTGTCTTGGAGCCATTTAGAGTTCTTAGGGCTGTTGTGGCTATCCCACCACCAAGAATATAACCGTCTCGATTCTGAACGTGATAAGGCTGCCATAACTGCAGCAGAGAGCAAGTAATGCTCTAGTTCAGCCTCAAACAATCTGCTCCTTATATGTTAGGCTCTGCAATCCCAAAAATGACTGACAGTAAAAAAACGACAATTTTCGTATAACATCCAAGATGCATAATTTTAACAAGGGGATCTGGATTACCTACTTGATCAGGAACTGGTAAATGCAGTTCACTATAGTGACTTATAAGCAAAATTTGTGGAAGAAAACCTGAGCCAAAGAATTAAATATGACAAATTTTAGACCTCACATGCATAAAGCAAACTACAGGTGTAGACTTCATTCATATAAAGATCAAATTAGGCAAAATAATTTACAATCCACTCGTTGATCTTCCCACAACCAGTGAATCAGAAATTGATCATAAATTTTGGTTGAAAAGATAATATACCTAATAACACCAATAACTTCAAACCACTTCCTCAGCAACAAATGCCAAAACACAACTGAGAATTCCATAATAGAAGTGAAGTTCTTAATAGCAAAAACATTCTAAGAAATCTTATGTAGAACCAAGGGCTGCAAATTTGGATGTTTCATCAACAAAAATATGCTTTTGGAACACACAAAACAACTGATATCCATGAACAAGCAATGAAGCTACAAAGATAAAGTGCAATGAAAGAAACAGTTGATCACAGAAGGAAAATATGCAATTTTAGAAACAAAATATGTTGAACTCAAACTCAATTTGAGGAAATGTTTTGACAAAGCAAATGGCTTTTTCATGGCAATGAGCTTCATCGTTACTGTAAACAGACACAAGTCATCCCTGACAACACAGATCAACAACTTCCTGAACTAAGACACATGATTTATTACCGTATCAAAACTAACACAAAGCATTTAACTAAAAAACAAAAAATCAGAGCAGCCAATCAAATGGGTACAGTATCAAGCCATTCATGAAAATGGGGGTCTCAGAAAACTCCAAGATTGAATCTTTTGAACTAATCTTGATCCGAAATAAAACAAAGATCAAATTTTTACAAGTAAAACTCACAAAATTAAGAAACTTGAACAGCAGCTGTTGTCACGACAATCACACCCCAGCCGCAAGATTTCACATTCACCCCATTGCTTATCTTCTCTCTCTCTATCTCTCTCACCAACTTCTGCAACTTTGTTCTCTCTCTCTGTCTCTCCTTTCTCTCACTTTATCTTTGAAGGGTCATTAGCATTATCAGTCTTTGGTTTTTTGTCAGTGTGAAGGAGTTCTGTAAAAGAGTGGAGATAAAGCCTATCACTTTCTTTACATACAGATACCGTGTATCTACACAATAAAAAAAGAAATGCGAAAAATTAGCGCTACATATGATTTTGATAACGGATATATTTAAGGAGTATTTCTTCCTTTTTTTTTACTTTAGGATTGGCTCAAAATTTACCAAATGGTTAAAGGCTTTAAGCATTACTCCCTCCGTCTTCAAAGAATATGCACTTTGATTCGCCATAAATTTTAATACAAAATTGTTAAAGTATGAGAGAGACGAGAGAAAAAAATAATTAAAGTATTGTTAGTGGGGAATGAGACTCACATCATTAAAAAGAAAAAAAAGGTTTCCAAAATTGGAAAATGCATATCTTGTGCAACAGACTAAAAAGGAAACAATGTATATTTTTATAGGACGGAAGAAATATGTAAGAGCATCCACTATAGGGGCGGCGCGCCGGCCGCCCCGTTTGCGGTGGCGCCGCGGCGATCTATAGCGGGGGTGGCGTCCGCCCCGCGGGCGGACGAATTGGCTTGGGGCGGAAGGGCCATTCGCCGGCTTTGCGGCGAGGACGGGCCGCATGAGAGAGAAAAGCGGCGGCCGCCGCGCCTATCTATAGTGCGGCGACGCCGGCGCGGCGGTCGCCGGTTTAAATTTTTTTTTTTTAATTTTGAATTTAATATTAAATTTTTTGGCTTATTTAAATACCCCAATTTGTTTTCCACTCCACACCCATTTAATATTTCACACCGCGGATGGTGTTTTTATTTGTTTTTGTATGTTTTTTTTAAATGTTCGTTGTGTAATTTTTCGGTATCCATGAATACAACGAATATTTGGTCTCATCGCACTTTTTAATTTTATTATTATCTCGTTCTCTTATTATTTATAGTCCGATAATTTTAATTGTAATTGAATTAAAATATACAACAAAAACAATAAAGTGAAATTTGTCCACTAAAAAGTGTCCGCTATTGCTGCGGACACTTTTTTTTGTGGTTGTTGACAAATAAAATGGAACTATGGAATAAAAAAAATTGTCCGCCAAAAAGCATCCACCTATAGTGATGCTCTAATACTTGGAAGATAAAACAATTTGAATTAGTCAAAAACAATTACCACCTTTGAATTGGGTTATTCATGTTGCGTTGATTTATATAATTACCGATATTAGTGGGAAAATGCAATAATGTGCATTGATTCAATTTAATCAAAACCTTGTTTCTTTATATAGAAGTAGTAAATTATAATGAGTTAATAACACGATATGACGATGATTCAATTAAATCAGCATTGATTCTAGCAAATTTTTCTTAAAAAGTGTTGTTGATAAATCAATATAAATGTAACTATTCCAAACAGTGGCACACCGAATTAAAAAAAAATAGAATTTTATATCCGTTTTAAAATTTTATATTATTGAAAAGATCTATTACTAAGAAGGAAAAGGACGCATAAATCATAATATGCAAAAAGTCTCTTTTAAGAAAAAATTCCTTATTTTTGTTCTTTTTTCTTCCGTGTAAAAAGTAATGATATTGATAGTTAAGCAAACTGAAAAATAAAATATTACTACTATTTATTTAAAAAGAAAATTGTAGTATAACTTTTTTAGGGGGAAATTGCATCACTCTTTTATAATTAAGTTTATATTTCTGCTGGAAATTTCTGAAAAATAAAACAATTCCATCGCCTTATTGACAACGTTTTATTAAGAAATATATAGAGGTAACCAATTGATTCCAAATGGTAGCCATCCAATATCTACTATACTAATTAATATGATAACCAAAACATTTTCAACATGTAATTAGATTATACGACAAGTATTGAAAATGAAATATTAGGCCATGCAAATTATGTAGGTTTTCACAAAAATATAGAGCTAATCGTTTATCTCAACGGGCATGAACTATTTTTTTTATCTACGTACTTTATGTCTTTGTGTAAGTTTTAAGCAATTTATAGTACATTTAAATTAGTTGATCACGTAATTTTAGATGTATAATTATTGTACTATTATAAGTACTATTATTTGAGAGATGAATTTTTTGGTCGCATGTAATATCACAAGCTATCCACCTATTTGCCGACTAATGTATAAAAAGAAAAAGGAAATGAAACCAATTCGGTCTAGAGATTGAATAAAAGGCCACAAAAGTAGATGAGTTGGTTAATTATACGTGGCATTAATTGTAAATAAATTAGCATAGACTTAGGTAACCAAAATTAAATAACGAGGCAATGGACCGCCATATCTTTAAAACTAATTATAGGCAAAAAGAGCAGCACCCAAGATGGAAAAAGTCGGTAGGATTTTGACTTATTGAACCCTCAATTTATTAACTATATATGCCGTTTGGATTAATATTTCATAATGCCGTTTGAATTAATACTATTGTTTAGGTAGTGGTCTAACTTTGGGTTATTTACCGAATAATAGACCACCTATATAACAAATTTTTAGAATTATATGGTAGGGAGGAGGAGGAGGGACTTAGTCATCTTTTTATTTTAATTTTTTAGTACGTAATTACTGAATTTGTTAAATGGGTCAAATAGTGCGAGATAAATTGTGTGTTTTGGACATTCGAGCTCCAGATTTTATGAAATCAAATGGAGATTCTTTATCAATTATAGATTTTGTGTGAGCTTGGATGTTATGAAATCAAATTATATTCTGACAAAATATATATATCCCATATCACTATCTTTTTATGTGTTTGAAAGTTGAAACCCATATATATTCGGACAAACTTACCCATACTACGATGTGTAGCAATGCTTTCAACATACTTTACACTATCATTTACTCCCTCCGTCCCATAAAACATGACACACTTGTGGGACGGCACATGATTTTAGGAGGTTTTATTTTGTGTGTTAAATGGAAAGAGAAAATATAATTTTTATATTCCTATGAGAGAGAATTTTTTTCAAAAATGAAAATGTGACATTTTTTGTAGGATAAACTAAATAGAAAAGTGTGACTTTTTTTTGGGACGGAGGGAGTCCTAAGCTTTTGAAGTTGATGTGATTGATGAACTATAATGATAAGCTAGAGATGAATGATCATTAGTAAGTTATAGTCATACTAACAAATTCTTAACCATGACTAATCAATATACATCAATGGCGGATTTACGGGAGCGGGAGGGGGCAATTGCCCCCTCTGTGCGACTAATTTCCTCTTATCCGGATGTTAAATTGGTATGTTTGTTCCATCCGTTTGCCTTCTACATCACTCGATAGATCGAAAATAGTAGGTCATGTCCGTCCTTAACTAAGCTAGTGGAGTTATTTATATTTTGTCTCCTCTATTTCCAAATTTTGGATTCGCCACTAATATAGTCTTATGCTTTGATGGCAATAATTCATAAGTGATTAATATTTGGAGTTGGGATGATAATTAGTGCTGGTTGAATTGAAAATTAAAATGCTACAGTATTATTAATTTTGAGTGGACTTAAATTATAATATAATTAGACATTAATCCTCCCTAGCTAGCGGATTTAAAATATACTTTTTCTGCCCCACAAGAATATATACGATCTTAGTTGGGCATGTTGAAGTAATACGATCGAACATTATATGCTCTCTAGCTAGTTTGTTTCAATCAGCTTTTTCATAAAAACAAATTAAAGAACATGGCCGGAAATCTGACCTTCTGCCCTCTCATTAAAGCTTCACTTTCTCCTCTTATGCCTTATGTTTTTCTATGAAAAGAAATTTCTCAAACTAATAAAGAAGCTCATTAAGTTAGCTAGCCAGCTGGAAAAAATCTTCAATACTATAAAGAACAAATAAAAAAACATGTAAGATCTTTTTTTTGGTTTCTTCCTCAACATTCTGATTCAAAATAGTAGAAATCTTTTATTATTAATATATTACTCTCTCCGTCCCCGATTAAGAGTCACACTTTTCCATTTCGGTCCATCCCCAATTAAGAGTCACACTAATAGTAAGTAGGTTTCACATTCCACTAACTCAATTCACTCACATTTTATTATAAAACCAATATAAAAAAAAAATAGGTTCCACATTCCACTAACTTTTTCAACCAACTTTTTTTTATATTTCTTAAAACTCGTGCCCGGTCAAAGTGTGCTCTTAATCGGGGACGGAGGGAATAATTATTAAGTAATCCGAGTATCTATCTATATTCTCCTACATTAGAATAAAATATCATATGTAATCTACCATAACACGTAATAAAAAGTTGTGTACTGAAACTTAGAAATAAAATATCATATTCCCTCGATCCTATAAAAATAGTTTTCTTTTTCTATTTTGGTCTGTCCCACAAAATTAGCTACTTTCTATTTTTGGTAAGTTTTTCTCTCTTATAAAATTGGTTATATTATCCACTAATAATACTTCAATCATTTTATTTTTACATCTTTCATATTTTACCAATTTTGCATTAAAAATCTGTATCATCCCCAAAATCTCTATTTTTATGGGACGGAGGAAGTGCGTGTGAATCCCAATACAAGGGGAATCATCGCAAGTATACATTAATTATGATTATTTCATGTATTGAGTTTTTAATTTTAATTGATATGAACATTCATTATCAATATGTGTAGTATATATGCTTAACCCATAGGAATAACCATAATTATGCACAAATACAAGGATTTGTAAAATAATTAATACTGTATTACCAATTCGTCTGACCTAAATATAATGTCACTAAAATTGAATTTGCTTTGATCTTATTTTCTTGTTTGGGCGTGCTGTATCATATGGAGTCTATTGTAGTCAAATTTATTTATTTTTATTTGATGAAACATTTTTTTTTTCTGCAAACTTTGGTAAGGTATCAATTTTGATCTGTAATATTTGAAAATATCTTCTGGGATCCATTAACTTCAATGTTATATCATGTGAACTATATTGTGAGATCCATTAAATTGTGGTTCAAATGTTACGAACCAAAATTGATACCTTAACAAAATTCACGGACAAAAATAAAATGTTCCATCTTTCTATTTTATTTCATTTATCAAACGAGGCGAGCAAATCTGCTACATTTTGCTCGGATTATATTATGGCGATCGACACCAAATTAATTAAAGCAGTAGAAACTTATGGAGTGCACATGCTCATGAATATGCACTCTGGCTTTGTAAATATATCCACGGCCCACCACTTATATCATGTGGTTGATTCAGAACGATTTCATTATTTGAGTTATTCATATTTATATATTTTCCTTTTTGTCAAAAAATAATTCAATACACATTCGTATTGGAACATATATAATGATTCATAACACTAGGTTGATGTGTTTATCATCATCCATCACATGCAAGCAAGTGGACGTATAGTTTCATGGTAATTCTTTTTTCTTAAATTTACATGTATGTTTATATATAGTTGTAATAAAAAAATGAACATCTTGTAGAACTAAGCCCAAACCCACCTTCAAAAATGCAATACTATTACTATCAAAAATTTAGATTGATGTTACATGACAATCAAATTTAATTATAAGGATCAAGCTAATTGTGTCAACAATAATGATAATACATTCACTCTTGTGAGAATTGACCAAATTCACATCTAGTTTGGTGGCCTGATGGGTTATTAGATGGAGGACGATCTTGGCATGAGACTTGGTACGTAATTGGCTTTTGTTCGCTGATTTTTTTTTTTTTTTTTTTTTTGGAGAAGATGGAATAAGATTTCTTTGCTGCTATGTTCTCTTGTACTCATGTTGCTCACCATCCTGTGAAGTGAGTTTGAGCCTTTTGACATAAAAAATAATTCAATGTTATAAGAAAGATTGTGTATAAATATTTATAAACCTTATTTTCAATAAACAAAAGGACAGTCACACGTACCATTTCAATAAACAAAAAGACAACACATATAGATCCCATCATTACACAAGGTGCATAAATAAATTACTACTTTACATGAGTAAAATTGATTGTCGAATGTTTGACAATATTCAAAGAACCAAGCACATTTTACTATCTAGATTTGCATCGGTCGTAAGACTAACTGTATAATTATTAATTAACAGAGCAAATGGCATATTTAAAGCTAAACAATTAATACCTCTAAAGAAGTCGATACGTGTACGCAAACTTAATTATATTCGAGAAACTGATTTTTTCTGATTATAGATTAATAATAAATTAATAAGTTTTTACAATGTAATATAAGTACATTAAACATCATAAATTATACAGTAGTAGTATATTTTTTAGTATAAAGTCACCAAAATTAGGTTAAAATCACAATGAACGCTTCCTTTCCATTTTAGGGCTTCTTTAGCAAGTTTAATCATTGAACTTTTGATTTGAAGTGGGAAAATAAAATTAAAAGACTATCTTGATAAAAAAAATCATAATGATTGTTGTGAAATAAGCTATGGGACATCATCATTTAACACATGTCTTCTGCATAGTATTCATGTTCCCACTTGTGATTACTAAACAAACCACTAATCATCATTAATTAACAATCTTAAAACAACAAGGTGTGAGAGATTAATCAATCAATCAAATTGGTTTATCATTTGTTTGTTGATAAAGACAAGGAGGATACCATTTCCTTACTTTAAGTAACCATTATTGCCCCCACTTTCAACTGTGTAAACATTAAGACATGTACAAATCAAGAAAGATCCTCTAATTTCTCATTAGAAATCTTTGGCATAATAAGACTTAACTGCATAAATAATACTCTGACTCATATATTATTAATTATCAAACTCCACTTTGTGTTTATTTACCATCATGAATTAAAAGAAAAATTATAGATTACATATGGCCCCTACTCCTTTAATTGTTGCTTCACCAAAATTTGCCTAACTGTCTAGATTTTAATGTTTCAATGAATTTCATGTTTTGAACAAACCCAAAAAAAATACTAATGTTACATTATTTATGCAAGAAAGAAAGGAAATAGTATAGACTTATATTACATCGGCATAACAATAGAGATTGGGATTTATATCGATATCCTTAACCATAATAGTTACATAAAATAAGCGGATTTGATAACAACAAGATAGCTCAATATCCAACAAACTTGAATAATACTAAAGAAAAAATTGAAAGCATATTATTTACCTTTCTTTCTTTTTTATTACAATGTTACATCAATTCCTACAAAGGAAAAAGACAATAAAAGATAATTTATAATTCGGTGGTTCTGTGCTAAACTGAGTTGTACAGTCTACTGGTATTGATGTTTGCGCTCCACCGGCTTGTACCATCCCCTTGAAGCTGGCATATAATGTCTCCTTCTCTATATTCAATAATACTTATATTACTTAAATGTCAAATTTGGATGGGGCCATCTTTTTTGGACCTTATAGAAGAGAATGGCCAATTGGAATTCACCAATTCCGAAATATAATTTTATTAATCACCAAATAAAATTATTATCTCATGGTTTATCTTTATTAAACAACTCATGACAAGGTGCATATTTAGAGTAGATTTTCATGTATTGACTTGATTTGTTTGTTGTATGAGTGATGACAAATTCAAATCAATTTAATAAATGATTCAAAATCTTATCATAATAATCACACCATATATTTTATAAACAAAACATATCTAAGTGTAGTGTCCTTCCAATCAAAGTATATTGCACTTGTGTGGCAAGAAATCAAGAGAAAGGCCATTTTGTGATGGAAGAAAAAGCAAGACATTGGGACCTAATTGCTTAGATTCATATTGTGGTTTTGTTTGTTAGTGAATTGGACAGCTATACGCATTCATGTCCCCCATCAACATTCCAACCATGTTTTTGTCAAATTCCATGGATTTTGTAGATCATTGAAATCTAACACTAATTATTTGTTAATATGTAAGTATTCATTCAAATGACATTCCGATAAAGAATACGAAGATCCAAGCCCACAAAGACAAGGCCCACTTTACATTTGACTAATCTTGGTAGTGGGAGCCAACCATGTGCTAGTGTTTTGTTCACATAAAATGCCAAAGTTTTTTAGAGCTTTTTTTAAAAATTCAAATAAGATAATAACATCCTTCCAAAGGACACTAAGATGCTAGCCTTTAACATTGAATGTATTCTAGGTAATGAATCATAATTTAGTTGGTAAGATAACGATAATCAGGCTAGTTTATATGATTTTGGGTCGACCTTGTTTGGATACTAGCTGATTCGCTAAATTTTATCGATTTAGAGATTTCTATGCTTAACGCTAAATGTTCGTGTTTCGTGCCCAACCAGATCGGATAAAAAGCTAAAGATTAAAATTAATGAGCAATACATGATCGGTCCAATGCTTAATAACAAAATATTCATATTTATAGAATGTAGAACATTTAATTAAAAAGAATTTTAAAATATATATCTTTAAAAATGACACAATAAAATATTATACTTCATTCGTCCCTGAAAAGTATGAACTATTTCTTTTTTAGTCCGTCCGTAAAAAGTATGAACTTTCTAATTTTGGAAACTCCTTTCTCTCTGGGGTGGGATTTATTCTCCACTAACAATACTTTTAAAACTTTTTCTTTCTATCTCTCTCTTATTTTTCCAATTATGCATTAAAACCCGTGCCAAACTAAATATTCATACTCTTTGAAGACGGAGGGAATACTACTAATGAAAAAACAAGCTAAAAGTGAATTAAAGATTTATTTTATTTTATTTTTACACAATTATTCAAAATTATAATTAGTCAATCTAGTTCCCAAACAAGCGATAGACAATAATTAAATCTATTGCGATCCCATCGGGCCAGCGGCCAGCCCAATCATTGCATTACTTGCCTATGTATCAAAAGAGTCCTAATTGTATAGACAAATTATTATAGCTATTTACTTAAAATATTTAAAAAAAATTATAAAAAAAAATTAAATCAATTTAAAAACTAGGACTATGAAGCTATTTTTCGTAAATTAACTTTCTTACAGTTTAGTGACTTAGTTCAGGTAAAATTCATACAAGGAGAGACTAAAATTCAATTTAAAAATAGTTTAAATTAAAACGCACAATGTTGATCCATAGCTCAATAGAAACCAGAAATGAGCCCAATTGATCTAAAATGAGCCTAAACGGGCCAAGATCCACAATCTCAGCCCACCTCAACAACAAGTAGTAGTAACTATTTCTCTAAAAATATACAGAATCAAACAAGAACTGTTTAATTTAAGTAGACTTCATGTAATCTAGTATACAAATATAATGTATACAAGAAGTTTTATTATGGTACAAAACAAAACTATTTTACAAACATGAAAATGAGAGGTGAAAATGCAACTAAAAGTACATATATCTTACAGAACTACAATGGAGAGCTGGCCTGGGCTTGGAGGAGACAGAGGATTCACTGGTTCGGAGTGAGAGACGGGAACGATGGTATCGACTCAAGGATGAGCTTCCGGCTGCTCCTGAGGCCAGGGGACATGCCGCCACCTGCATTGTGAGGCGGAGACACTCTTTTCCGGTTAGGCGAGGCAGTCTGGACGCCTCCGTCAGAAGACCCTCCTTCGCCTTGGAGAAAGTCAGGGATCTCGTCTTCTCTGATGGTCTCAAACTTTGGTGGTGGCGGGAGGAAGCTCGATTTCCCGAATCTTTGCCTAGGAATGAAGCTCGAGGAGGAGGAGCCAATGGAAGGGAGCGAGGATCGTGGTGGTTTCTTCTTTGAGGAAAACGGGAGCTGAGCCGATGGCCTAGGAGATGGAACGAGTATAAATTTATGGTTCAATAGGTAAAAATCATACAGGCGAGTCTACCGTATACGTTTATTCGTATCCTATAATCCTTTAAATTCTCAATCCTACATGTGTTCACAAGACTCGGTTAGCATAGTTTACCTTCCTCCCCGTAGAGGGGTTGCAGGAGGCGCAGACTCCGTGTTCTGTTCCACATCGTTCTCCATTGCAATCTTCTGCACGCCCTTCTCAGACGCGTCTGTTTCTTCTTCTTTTTCTTCCTGCTCAGCTTCAGCTTCCATGCCTATCATTACACCGAATCCATAGTCAGAACATGTAAAGGATTGGCACCTTGTTAGTTGAAATGCATAAATATACACTCACCGTCTTTTCTACCAAATGCATTCTTACACCCTTCACATCGGCAGTTGATGGAGCAGCTGACGCCACCCTGTGGGAAGCCGGAGTTCACCAATCAGCTAACGAGATAAGACAAGTTCCTGCAAAGGAAGAGGAGGAGAAACAAACCTGATAGCATTCACAGTATTTCTTTAGGCAGCCCGATTTCTTGCAGTTGCATCCTCGCTTATGACGAGCAGAAGCAGGAGTCTTGCTGGAGTCATCCTGAGACACGTGTTCACGAGTATATCGATGAGCAAGAGCAATCACAACGTCTCTGAAGGCAACTTAACTAGTTTACTTACCCCGATCTCTGATGGCGAATCTGATCCTCTGATCACTTTGGGAGCAAAGGCGAGAGGATTTCTGGATTCGATTTGCTTGCGCGTTGCAAGGACGGTGTCTTCATGGATAGGTTTATTGAAGCAATCTATACAAGCACATGGCTCCACACAGTACACCCCGGCAGCAAAGCATTCACAGTAGCTGCACGTAAAAGTTCAAACCAGAGATTATCTTATGCTACTCAAACGAAAGGCTCACATCCAACCTATTAAACGCCAATCATGACAAGTTTTCGCCCTGAAACGATATCTATCAAGATGCACAAAAAGTACTCACAGTTTAAGACATTTTGATCTCTTGCAGTTGCATCGTTTACACGACTCTCCTTCTCCAGATTGTTCAGCCCTACGTCTGATCAAGCAACAAGTTAAAAACATTGATCTTGAAACTAGCTGTTGCTGGGAAAAAATAAACAAACAAGAATACCTCTTTTTCTTTGGACTGCTCTGATTGATCTCTTCATTTGCTGCGTTTGCAGATGGTGGGCAGGTCTCTTCAACGGCAATTTCCATGCCATCGACATCTCTGTCAGATGTGGCAACGACTAAGATGTTGTCCAGCAGTCCTTGACCGCCATTTGATGTGTGGAGATTGGCAACTGAGCTAGGACCAATCAATAACCGTGCAGACGATGAAGAATCAAGGTTAACAACATTATAGTCCTTAGGCGTTGTAGCAAGAGCATTTAGATGCAAGCCAATGCCAGGCATAAGACGACGTGAAGACTCGTTTCCCCTGTTTAACAGGACAAGCTTCTGGTCATTGGAGGCCATATTACCATCAGAAGGAATCCACGCAGAAGAATCAGAGATGGAATTCTCTTCGAAATGTTTCCTACGAGCCCCTCCCATCTCAAAAACCAGACAGCGCCTTCTCATACCACGGTAGAAACCAAGTTGCTACAAAAATCATTCAAACATTCGGATTAAAACTTTTTAATAGGTAGCAAAGAACATGTTGAAATTAGAAACTATTTTACCTCACAATCCACTTGTTCATCAGAATTGTTCAATGATGCAGCATTGTCCACCTCGTCTCCTTCTCCGGGCTGAGTAGACATAACTTCAGCTTCATTTCCTTCGACAACATGCTCACCAGAATCCACTGCACTAATTAAGTGCAAGTTCTGCATGTCACTCTTAATGCCAGTATAGAAACTCGCCCCGGGATCAACTGATTTGCTGAAAGAAACTCTAACATCCGGAGATTCAAAAATCAGCAGCTCAGACGTATCAGATAACATATGCTCCCAATCACAGGGCGCAGCTTCTGTATTTTGATTCACCCCGTCACTATTCACTTCACCCCTCTGAGGGTGTTCATGCATTAACGGCACAAGGTCTGAAGAAGTGGAGCCGTAATCTGCCATGTCTTTGTCTTCACGACCACAACCCGTTCTTAAGTTGGTGTTAGGGCTAGCACATTCATAGTCTTTGGCAAAATCCACCACAAACTTGGAGCAATCATCGTAAGATGGCTCAGCAGCCATATCACCACCATCACCATTTTCCTTTTGCTCATCCATTTGCTCGGTAGCATCTGCATTTGCCTTGTTTGCATCATGTTTGGTCCCGTCATCGGAAGAAAACTCAGGTTTTGATGGATCGGAAAGCTGATGCCTGAAACAATGCAAAACAGTTCAAACACAACGCAAGCAGGTTGAACATGGTGTAGCATTGCAACGAGTGGATGAATTACCTTCGGAGAAACCTGGATTCCCGTATAGAGCTAACATGAGGCGAAGTGAAGACGGATGGAATGGATGCAAAACTAAGAGGGTTGATTGTCTGAGTGATGTGTGTGGATTTAACCGGCTTGATAGGGGAAAGACTGTTGAGGAAGGTAAAAACCGGAGAATCCTGCACGCGAATAGGACAAAGTCCAGTGTAAGAAAACAACAGATTACAGTAAAAACAACACCTGCTAATGATCAATCAAGATTGTATGAAACCTCCGAATTCCCAATCCAAACCAAGCAACCAAAAATAGTGCTGAGTGGAAGTGTCGGTTCTACATCAGATTCACTAAGGGATTAATGTCTTAGTTAAATTGATAAATATGCTCATAAAATGGTTTTAGAAACAGAAATGCTAATGATAGGACAATAAATAGGAATGAGATTTGTGAAAATCAAAGGAGAGCTGAGATTTAGGTGGAATTGCTTTCACTTTTTACCGTCATAGATCAAAACTGGAAAATTAAAGTTAAATGTAACTTGCATTTGGTGACATTTGCTCAAAGATTCTTTGACAGTTGTTTATTCAAATCTAGAGAGAGAGAGAGGGAAAGCTTTCTGCAACATGCATAACAAAAGGAAGAAATTGCAAAATCATTGAGGTTTTAAAAGAGAAGGAGCAATTCTAAAAATGTGTTTTATGCATCAAATTGCTCCACATACTTCTTCTTCCCCATTTTTCCTTATAGACAATTGAAGGAAAAAAATAAAATCAAAGACAATAATTGAAGAAACCAAGTCAAACCAAATTGACCAAGATTTTTCTGGGATTAACTTTGTGCAACAGAACAAAAACCACAAATTCAAGATTCCAACGCTCAAATCCCCCAAATGAAGAAATGTCATAAAAATTAAAAAAAATAAAAAGAAAAGCACTACCTTGGACAAAACTAAGAACACCAAATCCAAGATGGGAAAGAGAGAAAGGAAAGAAAAGGCTCAAAACCCACTTCTCAAACAACACAAAAACAAGAACCCTAACAAAATGGCTAAGCTTAACTCCAAACAATGCCAATAAAAATGCAAACTTGACGCTCAAGAGACCAAATTAAACCTCAAATTTGGCAAGAGAAGCTGAGATCTGACTGTTCTTGCTCCTCTCCGGAGTATCCATCACCTCAGGCACTTCTCTGTTAGTCTCTTTTGCAGAAATGTCAAGTCTATCCTCCATCCCTTGTTTGTATGGAGGATAGCCCCCTCTATCTCTCTATCTCAACTCCGTTTGCTCCACGCCACACCTCCAGAGAGAGAGAGGGAAGAGGTGGGTCAAATAAGAGAGAATGAAATTCAAGAAGAAGCGGGAAACGCAGTGCAGTGAAAGAGAGTGAAGTGTAAAAAAAAAAGAATGGATTTTTCTTGTGCTGACAAAAGCAATGTCCCCACAATCACTCTCCCTATGCACAGCTGTTGCCCATGTGTTGTATTTATATGCAATGCAAAAATAAGGCAACCTTAAAGTTGTTGTCGTGGAAATATAATCACGAATCAAACAAATGAGAGAGAGATGGAATTTACAGTTGGGCAAAATAAATTAGGCTGTTAACACTAATATTTTTTTGCCTAAACTGTAATTTCCTATTATAGACACTCTTTATTTTCTCCCATCTGATTCTTGACCATATTTTGACAAATTATGGTTTAATCATTATATTCCTTGATTTTTTATTGTTTAATTTACAGTTATACATTTTTATGAGTTTTTTGTTGAATGGGAGTTTGTTTCAATGGAGGCTAAATCTTTTTCTACTTATATCTCTTGGTATTAGTCAATTTATTGACTTGGAAGCAAATGAATTTCCTTTTAAATTTAATTAATTAATTAATTAATATAACTATTTCTTTTCTGGTCTGGTAATAATTTTAATTTGGACTTGGGCATAATTTGTCATATTCTTTTAGTATAAATTGTGTTATAATGGTTGTAGATTTTGGGAATTTTTGCTAATATTTACTTTAAATCTTGTTAGGGATGATATGTTAATGTTTAGTACTCCACTATTCATCATTTTGCAACACTTTTTTCTTAATAAAATTTGACAGGTACATAATTGATTTTGATAGAAAATAATATTCTGCCAACTTCGATTCCAAATATGAAAACACTATGTTATGCTAGAAAATCATGAAAACTGTATTAGTGTTACTAAAATTAATCACCTTATGTTTATAAAAAAAATTAAAAATAAAAACTCATCCCCCAACCCCACAAACAAAAACAAAAAACATCACCCACTATTCCACCAACTAACCTAAAATCAAGGAAAATTTAAGGTCTAATCCAAGGGGAATATAAAGCACTAGGACCACACTAATTATAATGGATGATTAATAGATTTTTATATGTCCTAATTGAGTGTGATTACTGCACATTTTTACATGTAACTTTGTCATAATTATTTTGGTATACTATCAACGAGAATATTTAGAGCTTCGCGTAGTGAGAAAATAAGGCATAGTAGTATTATTTTTATCATACATTATAGGGCGCTCCTACAATATACTATACCCCAACTTCATACAAATAAAGAAGCAAGGATAAACCCACATTAATATAGATGTATCACGGGTTTTTCAAAT